>NW_026900881.1:0-2359 GCF_033783945.1 Neopsephotus bourkii
TTTTGCCTTTCCTTTTGCCTTTCCTTATTAGGAAAGATTAGACATGAGAAATTCTTTACTATGAGGGTGGTGAGATACTGGAACAGGTTGCCCACAGACGTTTTGGATGCCCCATCCCTGGGCAAGTGTTCAAAGCCAGGTTGGATGGGGCTTTGAGCAACTTGCTCTAGTGGAAGGTGTCCCTGCTTGTGGCTGGCGGGAACCAGATGATCATTAAGGCCCCTTCAAACCCAAACCATTCTATGATTCTATGATTCTAAGATTTAGAAAGAGGAAAGCAAAACTGGATGAGGTTGTGTGATTACAACAGCCACTTCTCACTGTGGGTGGGTAATGGTCCCGATATACCCTAAAGGGAACTGGGATCCCTAATGTACAATTGGCAAAGGAGACACCCATCAAGGGTAGTGTTTATAAAGTCACAAATATTCAGGCTTCATCTCACCAGCCTTCAGATTACAGGGCCTTAATAACTGCCACGCAGCTATTGCCAGTCTCAGACACTCAAAACCCATGAGTCAGGCCCACAGAATCACAAAGATGATTATAAACTAAACAGGTTTTTAAGGGATCCTAGAACTGATTCCATCATCAGGTTTCTGTTTTCCAGTGTTTCTCAGCAGCTGCTAAGAGATGGGCAAAAGTATTTCTGATTTGATTCTTCTACAGTAGTGTGACACCCTGAAACACACCTAATGGACTGAGAGCTAATAGTGCCTGTATTACTGCCTGTCAGCATGTACATTTTCTATAAATTACTGGACACAGAGCCAGCAACTGAATAAAATAAAACTCCTCACAGGCAGTTTAAATATCTGATATAAAAAACAGATGCAAACCCTACATTTTCCAAGTGCTGCCTTTTTGTATTAATACTTAAAACTACTAAAAGATTCTTTGTACTTTGTACACTTTTGCACAGTGCATGTACAGGGCAGCCAGATTTCAGTAAAATAAAAACCCTTTCTGGGTAAAATATTGCTTAATTTTCCATCTTTTCATTTGATTTATGCAAAAACGTGCTCAGCCCATAGAACAAGTGCCTTCTGAATTGTGGTCTAAATGCCCTGGCTCCTTGACTGTTAGTAAATACCATGTTATACGTACTTAGAAGTGCCAAATCTTCATCCACCAAGTTACAGCTGCTCAGTCTTAACATTTGAATCTCCATTGCAAGCTTTAGTGCTCCCAAAAGCAGCTTTAACTCCCACCAACGCACTTATTCAAGGAAAGGTCTAATATCTCCAGTTCAGGAAGGGGAAGGGCAGCCTCAGCTGAAAAGATTAAGACCAGCAACTTCTGCTTGCTGAGAGAAAACAATACAGCTTCAATAGACAGCTCACCAACAATTCACCTGTAAATAGGCTTCTAACAGGCTGCCTACTTGTGCTGAGAATGACTTATTTCATCCTAATAAAAGTCAGAATAAAGAATATAAGAAGGGCCTGCCTACAGAATCTATAAGAACTCTGTGGAGGGGTTTCTTGTTTTTCTGTTTATGTTATTGGCTTGACCTTGTCCCATTGAAGCCAATTTAACTTAACAGCTTGTTTTTAAACCATTTTGTATCAATTTAAAGACAGCAAATTCTTGCTGTGAACTCACCATGCAAGGTGAAATGCTCTGTATCTTTTGACAACACCAATTTCCATGATGTCACTCTTACATAATTGTAATGATATAAATACAGTACTTTTTCCTGCAGGGACCTCAGACCAATTTAGCTTTCTACTGCTTCTGCTGAAGGCAGTAAAATTTTACTACAGGTTTCAATGTCACTAGTAAACAGTACAAAATAAGTGCATTTTGTGGTAACTAACTGATCCCTCCTAGGGGTACTTAGGTTTCATGTGCCATATGGAACACTTACCAAAAGTACAGTGTAGCCACTAATCCACTGGGATTTGCAATAAGTAGGCAAAAGAGACTGAATTTACATGTCCCACATTAGACCGGACTTTTCTTCATAGCTATGCAGCCATTGCTTCAGTTCCTCCACTGCCCCATGCTTAACTCTATTCCAGAGAGTTTCTACTGAAACTTTCACCAGCAGTGAGGTGAAAAACCTTCAGTCAGAACTTTACCCCATTAAACTGCAAATGCAGTGTTACAACCAAACTATAATTACAGCATAATATAAAATCATGCTTTCCTTTCTCTTCCCAAATTAGGAAGTATACAAAAGCTCGCTATCAGACAAAAGACTAAAAGGACTTCATCCAGTCAGGTATAATGGGCGAAGACAGACAATGGCCTGCCCTTGCAGCTGGGTCCCACAAAGCACCGGTTTCATCACAGGCTTTTTCAGCTGGGACCTGTGGTATAATGTAGCCATGGTCTCTGGAGTTCAGCCAGTGTG
>NW_026900882.1:0-2444 GCF_033783945.1 Neopsephotus bourkii
CAGTGCTCTCAGTACCCGGTGCTCTCAGTATCCGGTGCTCTCCGTACGCGGTGCTCTCAGTGCCCAGTGCTCTCACTACCCGTTACTTTCAGTACGTGGTGCTCTCTGTACCCAGTCCTCCCAGTACCGGGGGCTCTTACTACCCAGTGCTCTCAGTGCCCGTTGCTCTCAGTACGCGGTGCTCTCCGTATACGGTGCTCTCAGCACGCAGTACTCTCAGTATCCAGTTCTCTCAGTACCCGGTGCTCTCAGCACCCAGTGCTCTCAGTACCCACTGCTCTCAGTACCCGGTGTTCTCAGTACGCGGTGCTCTCAGTACCCAATGCTCTTAGTACCCAGTGCTCTCAGTACCCGGTGCTCTCAGTACCCCGTGCTTTCAGTGCCAGGTGCTCTCAGTACCCAGTGCTCCCAGTACCCGGTGCTCTCAGTAACCCGTGCTCTCCGTACGCTGCGCTTTCAGCACCCAGTGCTCTCAGTACCCGGTGGTCTCAGTACGCGGTGGTCTCAGTACCCAGTGCCCACAGCACGCGGTGCTCTCAGCACCCAGTGCTCTCAGTACATAGTACTCTCATTACCCAGTGCTCTTAGTACCCGGTACTCTCAGTATCCAGTGCTCTCAGTACGCGGTGCTCTCAGTACCTGGTGCTCTCAGTACGCGGTGCTCTCAATACCCAGTGCTCTCACTACCCTGTGCTCTCAGTACCCAGTGCTCTCAGTACCCGGTAATCTCAGTACCCGGTGCTCTTAGTACCCAGTGCTCTCAGTACCCAGTGCTCTCAGTACCCGGTGCTCTCCGTACACGGTGCTCTCTGTACGCAGTGCTGTCAGTACCAGGTGCTCTCAGTACATAGTGCTCTCCTTACCCGGTGCTCTCACTACCCGGTGCTCGCCGTACGTGGTACTCTCAGTACCCAGTGCTCTCAGCACACAGTCCTCTCTGTGCCTGCTGGTCTCAGTACCCAGTGCTCTCAGTACGTGGTGCTCTCACTAACCAATGCTCTCTGTACCCGGTGCTGTAAGTACCCAATGCTGCCAGTACACGGTGCTCTCAATACAAAGTGCCCACAGCACGCGGTGCTCTCAGCACCCTGTGCTCTCAGCACCCGGTGCTCTCAGTACATAGTACTCTCATTACCCAGTGCTCTTAGTACCCGGTACTCTCAGTATCCAGTGCTCTCCGTACACGGTGCTCTCAGTACCCAGTGCTCTCATTACCCTGTGCTCTCAGTAAACATTGCTCTCAGTACGCGGTGCTCTCAGTACCCTGTGCTCTCACTACCCTGTCTCTAAGTACACGGTGCTTTCAGCACCCCGTGCTCTCAGTACCCGGTGCTCTCAGTACCCGGTGCTCTCACTACCCTGTCTCTAAGTACGCGGTGCTCTCAGTACCCGGTACTCTCAGTACGCGGTGCTCTTACTACACGGTACTCTCAGTACCCGGTGCTCTCAGTACGCGGTGCTCTCAGTACCCGGTGCTCTCATTACCCGGTGCTCCCAGTACCCAGTGCCCTCAGTACCCAGTGCTCTCAGTACGCGGTGCTCTCACTATCCAGTGCTCTCAGTACCCGCTGGTCTCAATACCCGGTGCTCTCAGTACCAAGTGCTGTCAGTACGCAGTGCTCTCAGTACCCGGTGCTCTCAGTACCCAGTGCTCTCCTTCCCTGGTGCTCTCTGTACCCGGTGCTCTCAGTACGCGGTGCTCTCCTCACCCGGTGCTCTTAGTAGCCGGTGCTCTCAGTAGCCGGTGCTCTCAGTAGCCGGTGCTCTCAGTACCTAGTGCTCTCAGTACCCCGTGCTCTCAATACGCGGTGCTCTCAGAACCCAGTGCTCTTAGTACCCAGTGCTCTCAGTACCCTGTGCTCTCAGTACCTGGTGCTCTCAGTATGCGGTGCTCTCAGTACCCGGTGCTCTTAATTCCCATTGCTGTCAGTACGCTGTGCTCTCAGTACCCAGTGCTCCCACTACCTGATGATCTCAGTACCCAGTGCTCTCAGTTCCCAGTGCTCCCAGTAAGCGGTGTTCTCACTACCACCTTTTCTAAGTACCCAGTGCTCTCATTACCCTGTGCTCTCAGTAACCAGTGCTCTCAGTACCCGGTGCTCTCAGTACGCGGTGCTCTCAGTACCCGGTGCTCTCATTACCCGGTGCTCCCAGTACCCAGTGCCCTCAGTACCCAGTGCTCTCAGTACGCGGTGCTCTCACTATCCAGTGCTCTCAGTACCCGCTGGTCTCAATACCCGGTGCTCTCAGTACCCAGTGCTCTCCCAGTGCTCTCAGTACCAAGTGCTGTCAGAACCCAGTGCTCTTAGTACCCAGTGCTCTCAGTACCCAGTGCTCTCCTTCCCTGGTGCTCTCTGTACCCGGTGCTCTCAGTACGCGGTGCTCTCCTCACCCGATGCTCTCAGTAGCCGGTGCTCTCAGTAGCCGGTGCTCTCAGTACCTAG
>NW_026900883.1:0-23737 GCF_033783945.1 Neopsephotus bourkii
ATAACCACCCCATAGCTGCCCCATAACCCCCTCTTTCCCCCCCCAGGTTCGCCGCTTGGGCCTTTTCACCCTCCGGGAGGGGGGGGCCTCCCCACTGCGCCCCCCTGGGGCCCTCTTCTACCAGCGCCCCCCCTCCCCCACAGGTAAGAGCCCCTCCCCCATTGGAGGCGTGGCCTCAACAGGAGGGGGCGTGGCCTCACCAAACCCCGCCCCCTCCCCTTTTAGCCCCCTCCAAGGCCCCTCCCCCAGGCCCCACTTACGCCGATGCCGCCCTCAAAGCCAGCGCTGGCTCCGCCCCCAAACCCCGGGTAAGCCCCGCCCCCTCCCCATAAACCCCGCCCCCTTTTAAGTCCCACCTCCTTTAACCCCCCCTTTACCCCATTACAGCCCCCCAAGCGCCGCCCCTCCCCGCCTCCTCCCACCGCAGCCAATGGGACGCCTCGGAAACAGCCCCGCCCTCTCACCCCCCAAGCCACGCCCCCTCCCACCCAAACCACGCCCCCTCCGGCCGCCATCTTGGCCGGGGTGGTGGTGGCCCTGAGTGGCTTCGAGAACCCCCTCCGCGGCCAATTGCGCGCCGCCGCCGTCGCCATGGGAGCCGAGTACAGCCCTGATTGGACGCCGCGCTGCACCCACCTCGTGTAAGCCCCGCCCCTTCCCCTTAGCCACGCCCCTTTAACCCCGCCCATTTCCCTCAATCTCTGTACTTTAGGCTAAGCCCTCCCCTTTTCCCCCCCTTAGCTCCGCCCCTAAACCCCTCCCCTTTCACGCCTTTAGCCCCGCCTCTTTCCCAGCCCTTAGCCCCGCCCCTTCCTCTTAACCCCACCCCTTTCCCCATTAGCCACGCCCCTTCCCATCTCTTAGACCTCCCCTTAGCCCTCCTTTTAGCCCCGCCCCTTACTCCCACCTCTTACCTCTGTAGCCCCGCCCCTTTTCCATCTTTGCCCCGGCCCTTCCCCCTCCTAACCCCTCCTGTTTCACCTCTTCTGCCCCTCCCCTTTCTCCATTAGTCCCGCCCCTTCCCTTCCTTAGCCCTGCCCCTTCCCCATCTCTTATCCCCGCCCCTTGTTACTCTTTAGCCCCTCCCCTTCTCCTCCCTTTGGCCCCACCCCTTTCACTTTGCCCCTCCCCTTTCCCCACCTCCTCTTAGCCCCACCCCTTACCTTAACCCCGCCCCCTTCCCCTCTTTAACCCCGCCTCTTTCTCATCTTTTCCTCCCCCCCTTTTAGCTCCGCCTTCTCCCGCACCCCCAAAGCCGCCCGGGCTCGGGCCATGGGGGGGCTCCTCGTGAGCCCTGATTGGATCTGGGACTGCCAGAGGCGGGGCCGCCGCCTGCCCTGCCGCCCGTGAGCACAAGCCCCGCCCCTTGGGCCCTAAGCCACGCCCCCTATTCCCTAAGCCCCTCCTCCTGTCCTTAAGCCCTGCACCCAGCACTATGGGACCTGAATAGGCTGTGGAAACCCCGCCCCCTGGGGGGCTAAACCACGCCCCCTAGTGGTTATGTCGCACCCCCATTGGCTAAGCCACACCCCCTATTGGTTAAGCCACGCCCCCTGTCTATAAGCCCTGTATCAACCCCTAATGAGACCTGAATGGGCTGCGGAAGCCACGCCCCCTGGGGGGTTGGAGCCTTCTGATTGGCCAATGGGGTGGGGGGGTATATATGCATAACCTCGGCTAAGCTCCACCCCCTTGTGGGCGTGGCCTCATTGCCCCCCCCCTTCAGGTACCTCCTGGATGGCTCCGCCTCCTCCGGCAGCGATGGGGAGGAGCCTGAGGAGGCCACGCCCCCTCCAGACCCAGCCCCTCACGTGACCAGTGGTAAGCCACGCCCCCTCCCTCCTCCATCCCCCCCCCCCCCATTCTTAAAGGGTCCACAGCCCCACATCGACCCCATCCAATCCCATTGCAGGAGCTGATTCGGGCGATGCCAGCGACCAATCAGAGCCGTGAGTGTTGGGGGGTGCCCCCCTCCCGTTATTCCTTCCCCCCCCCGTGCTCTGATCCATCCCATTCCATAGGGATGATCCCTATGGGGGCTCCACAGAGGAGAACAGTGAGGAAGAGGAGGAGGAGGAGCCCATTCCCCCCTTGCCTGGTGGGTCTGGGGCTATAATAGCCCATTATAACCCATAATAAACCATTATAACCCATAATAACCCATTATAACCCCATTATAACTCATAATAACCCATTAAAGCCCATAGTAACCCATTATGACCCCATTATATCCCATTATAATCTCATTATACCCTGTTATAGCCCATACTAACACATTATAACCCATAATAACCTATTATAACCCATAATAACTTGTTATAACCCATTATAGCCCCATTATAACACACTATAACCCTATTACACCCCCATAATAACCCATAATAACCCATTATAACCCATAATAACCCATTGTACCCCATAATAACCCATTATAACCCCATTATACCCCATAATAACCCATTATAACCCCATTATACCCCATAATAACCCATTATAACCCCATTATACCCCATAATACCCATTATAACCCATAATAACCTATTACAACCTATTAGTATGACGCCATTATAGCCCATAATACCCCATTATAGCCCATAATACCCCATTATAACCCATAATACCCCATTATAACCCCATTATAACACACTATAATCCCATTATACCCCATTATAACCCCATTATTCCCCATTATAATCCCATTATACCATATTATAACCCATTATAAGACCCCTATACCCCATTATACCCCATAATAACCCATTATACCGCATAATAACCCATTATAACTTGTTATAACCCTATTTTACCCCATTACAACCCATTATAACTCCTTATACCCCCTAATAACCCATAATACCCCATTATAATCTCATTATACCCCACTGTAATCCTGTTATACCCCATTATAATCCCATTATACCCCATTATAACCACATTATAGCCCCATTATACCCCGTTATAATCCATTATACACCATTATACACAATTATACACCATTATAACCCATTATAACCCCATTATACCCCAATATACCCTAATATAACCCCATTATACCCTATTATAATTCATAATAAGCTTTTATACCCCATTATAACCTATTATACCCCAATATAACTGCATTATAACCCCATTATCCCCCATTGTAACCCCATTATCCCCCATTGTAACCCCATTATCCCCCATTATAACCCATAATACCTCGTTTTAACCCCATTATAACCCAGTATAAACCCATTATAGCCCAGTACAACCCTTCCATGACCCTATGTGACCCCTTGTGGCCCCGCCCCCTTTTGCAGACTTCTTCCGGGGCCTCTCGTTCCTATTGGCCGGCAGCTTCCCGGAGGGGGAGGGGCGATGGCTGCGGCGCCTCGTGATCGCCTTCGGGGGGTGAGTGGGGCCCACTGGTTTATACTGGGGGGTAATGGCGTTATACTGGGGGGTAATGGGTTATAATGGGGTTACAATGGGGTTATAATGGGGGATAATGGGCTTATATTGGGGGATAATGGGGTTATAAAGGGGATTAATGGGGTTATAATGGGGTTATAAAGGGGATTAATGGGGTTATAATGGGGGATAATTGGGTTATAATGGGGTATAATGGGGTTATAATGGGGTTATAATAGGGTTATAATGGAGTATAATGGGTTATAATGGGGTTTTATTGGGGTATAATGGATAATAATGGGGAATAATGGGGTTATAATGGATAATAATGGAGTTATTGTCTGGAATAATGGGGTTATAATGGGGGATAAAGGGTTATAATGGGGGATAAAGGGTTATAATGGGGGATAATGGGGTTACAATGGGGGCTAATGGGGTTATAATGTGGTACAATGTGTTATAATGGGGATAATGGGGTTATAATGGGGGATAATGGGGTTGTAGTGGGGGATAACAAGGGATAATTGGATATAATGGGGTTATAATGGGGTATTTTGGGGTTATAATGTGTAATAATGGTGTATAATGGGGGATAATGGGATATAGTGCGGTATAATGAGGGTATAATGGAGTGTAATGGGTTATAATGGGGTGTAGTAGGGTTATAATGGAAGATAATGGGGTGTAATGGGGGATAATGGGGTTATAGTGGGTTCTCCTGGGGGGACTGGGCCCACCAGTTTATATTAGGCCAGGCACTGCTTTACCCTGAGGGCTTCAAATGAGTTGTGTTGGGTCTTACTGGAAGGTTAGACTGGGCTATACTGGTTTATAGTGGTTCATACTGGAAGCTTGCACTGGCTTATATGGCGCCATAGTGGTTTATATGATGGCACGTACTGGTTCAGAGTGCTTTGTGTTCGCTTGTGTTGCTTTATACTCGTCCAAAATGGTCCATATTGGTCCATACTGGTCCATACTGGTGCAGGACCCTGGCCCCCTCCATGAACGATGCCGTGACCCACGTGGTGACAGCGGACGGCTGGGACGAGGCCTTTAACCAGGTGGGGGCGTGGCTTAAAGCCCATTGGGGGGCGTGGCTTAAAGCCCATTGGGGGGCGTGGCTTAACGGGAGGGGGCTCGGCCTCTCACACCTAAGCTCCGCCCTCCCCCCCCCGCAGGCGCTGGAGCTCCGCCCCTCGCTGACCATCGTGCGCCCCCATTGGCTGCTGCGCTGCGGCGAGCAACAGCGCCCCCTGCCGGCCCAGCCCTTCGCCGTTGTGCCGACCGACGTGGGGTCGCTGTGACGTCATCACGCTGCCCCCCCCCCCCCCCGTCCCTCCCCCCTCCTTCGTTTTTGAGGTGAATTAAAGCGATTTTGGGTAATTTCATTTGTGTAAAGGGGGGGGACCACACAATGAGGGGTGTTGCTGCTTTAAGGGGGGGGTTCATCACACTGAAGCCGTTGCCCCTTTAAGGCCATAGCCCCTTTAAGGCCATAGCCCCTTTAAGCCATTGCCCCTTTAAGTCCTTCCCCCTTTAAGCCATTGCCCCTTTAAGCCCATTGCCCCTTTAAGCCCATTGCCCCATTAATGCCATTGCCTCTTTAAGCCATTGCCCCTTTAAGCCCATTGCCCCTTTAAGTCCATTGCCCCTTTAAGTCCATTGCCCCATTAATGCCATTGCCTCTTTAAGCCATTGCCCCTTTAAGCCCATTGCCCCATTAATGCCATTGCCTCTTTAAGCCATTGCCCCTTTAAGTCCATTGCCCCTTTAAAGCCATTGCCCCTTTAAGGCATTGCCCCTTTAAGGGCTGCCTCTTAAAGGGGCCACATCCCCATTTCCGGCCCCCCCCTCAATTCCCCCCCTCCCCATTCCCCACATGGAGGCGACCAATCACATTGAGCTTTATTGTGGGCCCCACCAGCCCTGGAACATGCTAAGAACATACTAAGAACATACATAGGCTGGGGGGGAGGGAACCAATAGGAGGCCGCAATAAATAGAGGGTGGGGGAGGGGGGGGGTGCCGCGATGACGTCAGCGAAGCAAAAGGGGGAGGGGCAACAGCAGGAGGGGGAGGGACCGCAGCGGGGGAGGGGCGGCCCCATGTGGCCCCACGGTGACCGGAAACACGTTGGGGGCGGGGGGAGGAGGGGCAGGGCAGAGCGGGGGCGGGGCTTCACCCCTCAGGATGCCGCTATTGGCTGGCTGTGCCATGATGTCATCAGGGAGGCGGGGCTTGGCGGTGGGGCCCACCGAGGTGGTGGCGTCTCCATTGGCTTCAATGGGGTGACCTGAAGTGACCTTGGGGTCCATGGTGACATCTGATTGGTTGGTCCCCTCCATAATGACATCCCTAGGAGTAACACCCATGACCCCATCACCCCCTTGGGGTGTCCCATTGGGTGCTATGGGGGTGGTGGCATCTCCATAGGCTTCAATGGGGGCACCCATAGGGTCCCTATGGCCCACGGTGACATCTGATTGGTTGGTCCCCTCCATAATGACACCCCTTTGGGTGACACCCATGACCCCATCACCCCCTTGGGGCGTCCCATTGGGTGCCATAGGGGTGGTGGCATCTCCATAGGCTTCAATGGGGGCACCCAATGTGGCCTTAGGGTCCATGGTGACATCTGATTGGTTGGTCCCCTCCATAATAACATCCCTAGGAGTAACACCCATGTCCCCATCACCCCCTTGGGGTGTCCCATTGGGTGCTATGGGGGTGGTGGCATCTCCATAGGCTTCAATGGGGGCACCCATAGGGTCCCTATGGTCCATGGTGACATCTGATTGGTCCGTCCATCCCATAATAACATCCCTATGGGTGACACCCATGACCCCATCACCCCCTTGTGGTGTCCCATTGGGTGCCATAGGGGTGGTGGCATCTCCATAGGCTTCAATGGGGGCACCCAATGTGGCCTTAGGGTCCATGGTGACATCTGATTGGTTGGTCCCCTCCATAATAACATCCCTAGGAGTAACACCCATGTCCCCATCACCCCCTTGGGGTGTCCCATTGGGTGCTATGGGGGTGGTGGCATCTCCATAGGCTTCAATGGGGGCACCCATAGGGTCCCTATGGTCCATGGTGACATCTGATTGGTCCGTCCATCCCATAATAACATCCCTATGGGTGACACCCATGACCCCATCACCCCCTTGTGGTGTCCCATTGGGTGCCATAGGGGTGGTGGCATCTCCATAGGCTTCAATGGGGGCACCCAATGTGGCCTTAGGGTCCATGGTGACATCTGATTGGTTGGTCCCCTCCATAATAACATCCCTAGGGGTGACACCCATAGCTCCATCCCCTCCTTGGGGTGTCCCATTGGGTGCTATGGGGGTGGTGGCATCTCCATAGGCTTCAATGGGAGCACCCATAGGGTCCCTATGTCCTTGGATGACCCCACATGGGTCGGGCCCTTCCATAATAACGTCCCTATGGGTGCCCCCCATAGATCCATCCCCTCCTTGGGGCGTCCCATTGGGTGCTATGGGGGTGGTGGCATCTCCATAGGCTTCTATTGGGGCACCCATAGGGTCCCTATGGTCCATGGTGACCTCAGATGACTCCGTCCATCCCATAATAACATCCCTATGGGTGACACCCATGTCCTCATCACCCCCTTGTGGTGTCCCATTTGGTGCTATGGGGGTGGTGGCATCTCCATAGGCTTCAATGGGGGCACCCATAGGGTCCCTATGTCCTTGGGTGACCCCAGATGTGTCCGTCCATCCCATAATAACGTCTCTATGGGTGACACCCATGGCCCCATCACCCATTTGGGGTGTCCCATTGGGTGCTATGGGGGTGGTGGCATCTCCATAGGCTTCAATGGGAGCACCCATAGGGTCCCTATGGCCCATGGTGACATCTGATGGGTCCGTCCATCCCATAATAACATCCCTATGGGTGACACCCATGGCCCCATCACCCATTTGGGGTGTCCCATTGGGTGCTATGGGGGTGGTAGCATCTCCATAGGCTTCAATGGGAGCACCCATAGGGTCCCTATGGTCCATGGTGACCATGGATGAGTCGGTCCATCCCATAATAACATCCCTATGGGTGACACCCATGTCCCCATCACCCCCTTGTGGTGTCCCATTGGGTGCTATGGGGGTGGTGGCATCTCCATAGGCTTCAATGGGGGCACCCATAGGGTCCCTATGGTCCATGGTGACCATGGATGAGTCGGTCCATCCCATAATAACATCCCTATGGGTGACACCCATGGCCCCATCATCATTTTGGGGTGTCCCATTGGGTGCCATAGGGGTGGTGGCATCTCCATAGGCTTCAATGGGGACACCCTTAGGGTCCCTATGGCCTTGGGTGACCCCAGATGAGTCGGTCCATCCCATAATAACATCCCTATGGGTGACACCCATGTCCTCATCACCCCCTTGTGGTGTCCCATTGGGTGCTATGGGGGTGGTGGCATCTCCATAGGCTTCAATGGGGGCACCCATTGGGTCCCTATGGTCCCTGGTGGCCCCAGATGACTCCGTCCATCCCATAATAACATCCCTATGGGTGACAGCAATGGCCCCATCACCCATTTGAGGCGTCCCATTGGGTGCTATGGGGGTGGTGGCATCTCCATAGGCTTCAATGGGGGCACCCATTGGGTCCCTATGGTCCCTGGTGACCCCAGATGACTCCGTCCATCCCATAATAACATCCCTATGGGTGACACCCATGGCCCCATCACCCCCTTGTGGTGTCCCATTGGGTGCTATGGGGGTGGTGGCATCTCCATAGGCTTCAATGGGAGCACCCATAGGGTCCCTATGGCCCATGGTGACATCTGATGGGTCCGTCCATCCCATAATAACATCCCTATGGGTGACACCCATGTCCCCATCACCCATTTGAGGTGTCCCATTGGGTGCTATAGGGGTGGTGGCATCTCCATAGGCTTCAATGGGGGCACCCAATGTGGTCTTAGGGTCCATGGTGACATCTGATTGGTTGGTCCCCTCCATAATGACATCCCTATGGGTGACACCCATGACCCCATCACCCATTTGGGGTGTCCCATTGGGTGCTATAGGGGTGGTGGCATCTCCATAGGCTTCAATGGGGGCACCCATAGGGTCCCTATGTCCTTGGGTGCCCCCCCCATTGCCCTCCATGGTTGGCTCCGCCTTGGCCCCATTGCAGTCAATGGCCCCCTTGGCGCTGACGTTGGCTCCTCCCACGGCGGTGACGTCATCGGCGCCCAGGGGGCGTGGCTCCGACGCGGTGACGTCAGCGCAGGCGGCGGGGGGCGGGGCTTGGGGGCAGCTCCTCGGGGTCGGGGCCCCCCTGGAGGGTCCGGGTGAGCCTGGGGGAGGGGAGAGGGGGGGGTCAGGACCCATAGGGACCCATAGAGACCCCATAGGGACCCATAGAGACCCCATAGAGACCCCATAGAGACACAGAGACCCCATAGAGCCCCATAGAGACCCATAGGGACCCATAGAGACCCATATTGACCCATAGAGACCCCATAGAGCCCCATAGGGACCCATAGGGACCCCATAGAGACCCATATTGACCCATAGAGACCCCATAGAGCCCCATAGAGACCCATAGGGACCCATAGAGACCCCATAGAGACCCATAGAGACCCATAGAGACTCCATAGAGACCCATAGGGACCCCATAGAGACCCCATAGAGACCCATAGAGACCCATAGGGACCCCACAGAGACCCATAGAGACCCATAGAGACCCCATAGTGCCCCATAACCCCTATGGAACCCAATAGCACCCATCCAAGCCCGTAGCACCCCATAGCACCCGTGGGACTCCCCAGCACCCCATAGAGCACCCATAGCACCCCCAAACACCCGATAGCCTTTATGGGACCCATTAGCACCCTATAGAACCCTATGGGACCTCCTTGACCCCATAGCACCCCATAGACCCCCATAGCACCCATAGCACCCAATAGCACCCATAGACCCCCATAGCCCCCCATACACCCCCATAGCACCCTATAGACCCCCATAGCACCCATAGAACCCCATATCACCCCATAACACCCTATATCACCTATGGCACCCCATAATGCCCATAACACCCCATAGGGACCCCATAGGGACCCATAGCAACCCCATAGCACCCATAGCCCTCCATCCCATAGGCATCCCTTCTCACCCCATAGCACCCATAGCACCCCATAGACCCCCATAGCACCCCATAGACACCCATAGCCCCCATAGACCCCATAGCCCCCCATAGCCCCCCATAGACCCCATAGCCCCCATAGACCCCCATAGACCCCCATAGCCCCCATAGACCCCCATAGACCCCCATAGACCCCCATAGCCCCCATAGCCCCCCATAGACCCCCATAACATTCATAGCAGCCTGTAGTATCCCATAGCACCCATAGCCCCCCATAGCACCCCATAGACCCCCATAGGATCCATAGCACCCCATAGACACCCATACCACCGTATAGACACCCATAGACCCCCATAGCACCCATAGACCCCCATAGCACCTTATAGTCCGCCTATGGGATCCATAGGGACCCATAGAGACCCCATAGAGACCCATAGGGACCCATAGCCCCCATAGCACCCGTAGCTCCCCATAGACCCCCATAGCACCCCATAGTCCCATTATGGGACCCATAGAGACCCATAGAGACCCCATAGAGACCCCATAGAGACCCCATAGAGACCCATAGACACCCCATAGAGCCCCATAGAGACCCCATAGAGACCCCATAGAGCCCCATAGAGCCCCATAGAGCCCCATAGAGCCCCATAGCCCCCCCATAGCGCACCCATAAGGAGGGCACTGAGCAGCAGCAGCAGCAGCTCCATGGCGGGTGCTGATGGGGGGGGGAGGGGCGGGGGTCCCCCCCCTTTATCCCCTCCCCCACCCCCCAAACCCCTCCCCCCCCCCACCTCAATTACAGGGTGCGGGTGGGGGAGGGGCGGCGGCCCCGCCCTGGAATGTGGGTCCCGCCCCCGCCCCCGCGCCCCACAGAAGCCAATGGGGGGGGTTCCTATGGGTCACCGCGCCCCATAGAGGGGAGGATGTGGGGTGGGTGGGGCCCCCGCCCCATAGCGCCCACAGAGTGGGGTCACTGGGACCCAGAGGTTGGGGATCACAATGGCTCTGCCCCATAGATTGGGGGGGATTGGGTATCCCTGCCCCATAGGACCCACAGAGTGGGGTCACTGTGCCCCATAGATTGGGGGTCACAATGGCCCTGCCCCATAGATGGGGGGGGATTGGGTGTTCCTGCCCCATAGCAGCCATAGGGTTGGGGTGGTCCTGCCCCATAGATTGGGGGGTATTGGGTGGTCCTGCCCCATAGGACCCACAGAGGGGGGGTCACTGTGCCCCATAGATTGGGGGTCACAATGGCCCTGCCCCATAGATTGGGGGTCACAATGGCCCTGCCCCATAGATGGGGGGGGATTGGGTGTTCCTGCCCTATAGATTGGGGTCCTGAAGGTCCCTGCCCCATAGCATTCATAACATGGGGGTCACTGTGCCCCATAGATTGGGGGTCATAATGGCCCTGCCCCATAGATGGGGGGGGATTGGGTGTTGCTGCCCCATAGCAGCCATAGGGTTGGGGGGGTCCTGCCCCATAGATTGGGGTCCTGAAGGTCCCTGCCCCATAGCACCCATAAGGTGGGGGGTCACTGTGCCCCATAGATTGGGGGTCACAATGGCCCTGCCCCATAGGCTGGGGGGTATTGGGTGGCCCTGCCCCATAGGACCCACAAAGGGGGCTCACTGTGCCCCATAGGACCCACAAAGGGGGCTCACTGTGCCCCATAGGTTGGGTGGTAGTGGGTGGCCCTGCCCCATAGATTGGGTGTCACAATGGCCCTGCCCCATAGAGGGGAGGATGTGGGGTGGGTGGGGCCCCCACCCCATAGTGCCCACAGAGTGGGGTCACTGGGACCCAGAGGTTGGGGGTCACAATGGCCCTGCCCCATAGATTGGGGGGTCTTGGGTGTTCCTGCCCTATAGATTGGGGTCCTGAAGGTCCCTGCCCCATAGCATTCATAACATGGTGGTCACTGTGCTCCATAGATTGGGGGTCACAATGGCCCTGCCCCATAGATTGGGGTCCTGAAGGTCCCTGCCCCATAGCAGCCATAGGGTGGGGTTCCTGCCCCATAGATTGGGGGTCACAATGGCCTTGCCCCATAGATTGGGGTCCTGAAGGTCCCTGCCCCATAGATTGGGGGGGTTGGGTATCCCTGCCCCATAGGACCCACAGAGGGGGATCACTGTGCCCCATAGATTGGGGGTCACAATGGCCCTGCCCCATAGATTGGGGTCCTGAAGGGCCCTGCCCCATAGGACCCATAGATAGGGGTCACTGGGCCCCATAGGTTGGGGGTCACAATGGCCCTGCCCCATAGATTGGGGGGGATTGGTTGGCCCTGCCCCATAGGACCCACAAAGGGGGCTCACTGTGCCCCATAGGACCCAGAAAGGGGGCTCACTGTGCCCCATAGGTTGGGGGGTAGTGGGTGGCCCTGCCCCATAGATTGGGTGTCACAATGGCCCTGCCCCATAGAGGGGAGGATGTGGGGTGGGTGGGGCCCCCACCCCATAGTGCCCACAGAGTGGGGTCACTGGGCCCCATAGATTGGGGGTCACAATGGCCCTGCCCCATTGATTGGGGCCCTGGAGGTCCCTGCCCCATAGCATTCATAAGTTGGGGGTCACTGTGCCCCATAGATTGGGGGTCACAATGGCCTTGCCCCATAGATTGGGGGGGTATTGGGTGGTCCTGCCCCATGGATTGGGGTCCTGAAGGTCCTTGCCCCATAGCGCCCATAGGGTGGGGGAGTCCTGCCCCATAGATTGGGGGGTATTGGGTATCCCTGCCCCATAATAGCCATAGGGTGGGGGTCACTGTGCCCCATAGATTGGGGTTCACAATGGCCCTGCCCCATAGATTGGGGTCCTGAAGGTCCTTGCCCCATAGATGGCAGGATGTGGGTCACGCAGCCCTATAGATGCAGGCTCTAATGAGTCTCTATGGATCTCTATGGGTCTCTATGGGTCTCTATGGGGTCTCTATGGGTCTCTATGGGTCTCTATGGGGTCTCTATGGATCTCTATGGGGTCTCTATGGGTCTCTATGGGTCTCTATGGGGTCTCTATGGATCTCTATGGGGTGTCTATGGGTCTCTATGGGTCTCTATGGGTCTCTATGGGTCCCTATAGGTCTCTATGGGTTTCTATGGGGTCTCTATGTGTCTCTATGTGTCTCTATGGGGTCTCTATGGGGTCTCTATGGGGTCTCTATAGGTCCCTATGTCTCCCTATTACGCTCTCCGTGCTCCCTTAGCCCCGCCCCCACATCCGGGTCCTTCCCCCTCCCCACGTTCGCCTTTCCTCCCCCCTCCCACCTCCCTCCTCCACCACGTGACCCTCCTCCTCCACCCCTCCCTTCCCACGCATGCGCTCCCCCCCCTCGCTCCCCATTGGCTCAGCGCAGCCTCCAGGGGGGGCGTGGCCTTGCGCAGGGGGCCCCCAACCGCGCATGCGCACTCAGCGGCAGCGGCGGCCCCCGGCAGCGAGCGGCGGCGGTGAGGCCCGCGCGGGGCATTGTGGGAAGGGAACAGCGCCCGCGGACGCTCCCCCCCCCGCCCTCTGCTCCTTTACCCCCCCCCCCCCCCCCCCCGGGGCCGTTCCGGGAGGTGGCGCCCCCCCCCCAACCCCATTGCAGTCAATGGAGAGGAGCGCGGGGCATTGTGGGAAGGGTGGGAGGGGTTTCAAGGGGAAAGGGGAGGGGCTTGGGGTGTCTGTGGGGCTCTATGGGGTGTTTATGGGTCTCTATAGCTCTCTATGGGGCGTCTGTGGGGTCTCTGTGGGTCTCTATAGGCTCTCTATAGGCTCTATGAGTCCCTATGGGTGTATATGGGGTCTCTATGGGGTCTCTATGGGGCTCTATGGGGTCTCTAATGGCTCTATGAGTCCGTAAGGGGTCTCTATGAGTCCCTATGGGTGTATATGGGGTCTCTATGGGGCTCTATGGGGTCTCTATGGGGCTCTATGCGGTCTCTATGGGCTCTATGAGTCCGTAAGGGGTCTCTATGGGTCTCTATGGGGTCTCTATGGGTCCCTGTGGTGTCTCTATGGGTCTCTATGGGGCCTCTCTGAGTCTGTAAGGGGTTTTTATGGGTCTCTATGGGGTCTCTATGGTGTGTCTGTGGGTCTCTATGGGGATTCTATGGGTCTCTAAGGGTCTCTATGGGTCTCTATGGGGTCTCTATGGGTCCCTGTGGGGTCTCTATGGGTCTCTATGGGGTCTCTGTGGGGTCTCTATGGGTCTCTATGGGGTCTCTATGCGTCCCTATGGATCCGTATGGGTCTCTATGGAGCATCTAGGGGGTCTTGGGGGGGGGGGGGGGAGGCGTGGCGTGTCCCTATGGGCGTGGCCTGTGACGTGGGCGGGGCCTCAGGGATGATGCTGGCGGGCGGGCGCCAGGACGGAGCCTTCGAAGGGGAGGACGAGGACGAGGAGGAGGAAGAGGAGGCCCCAGGTGAGCACTATGGGTTCTCTATGGGGCTCTATGGGTCTCTATGGGGTCTCTATGGGGTCTCTATGGGGTCTCTATGGGTCTCTATGGGGTCTCTATGGGTCTCTATGGGGTCTCTATGGGTCTCTATGGGTCTCTATGGGTCTCTATGGGGTCTCTCTGGGGTCTCTATGGGGGCTCTATGGGTCTCTATGGGGGCTCTATGGGTCTCTATGGGGTCTCTATGGGTCTCTATGGGTCTCTATGGGTCTCTGTGGGGTCTCTATGGAGTCTCTAGGGGTCTCTATGGGGTCTCTGCCCCCCCAGCTCTCCCGGATGAGGATTCCTCTGAGGCCACCTCGGTGTCATCTGGGGACAGCGCCCCCCCCACCCCTCCCCCCTCCAACGGCTGTGCAGGTACTGCCCCTCCCCCCATAGGCCACGCCCCCATTAAGCACCTCCCCCTCCCATAGGCCCCTCCCTTCTAATGGCCATGGGGGGAGTGGCTTATGGGGAGGAGGGGGGAAGGGAGGGGTGGGAACCCCTTTGCTCCCCTCCCCCCCCTTTAAAGGCTCAACCCTAAACCCCTCCCCCACAACCCCATGGGCCCCTCCCCCACGTTTTATCCCCTCCCCCTTCTCTTTACCCCCTCCCCCACCCGCCCCATTGACCCCTTTTATCCCCTTCCCCCTTTTACCCCTTCCCCCTCAATCCCCCTTCACCCCCCTTTAACCCGTCCCCCAACCCCCTCCCCCTCTGTCTCCTCCCCCCAATCCCCTCCTCCCTCCCACCTTTAAACCCTCCCCCCTTCCCCCCCTCCCCACTCCCCCCTTTTAACCCCTCCCCCCACCACATCTCCCCATCTCCTTCCCCCTCCCCCAGCCCCCTCCCCCCATTTAACTCCTCCCCCCCAACTCCACTTCCCCTTCACCCCCATTTAACCCCTGGCCCCATTTCACCCCTCCCCCCCATTTTAACCCCTCCCCCTCCCCACAGGCCCCCGCGCTCCCCCTCCCCCCCCACCGACCCCCCCAACCCCCCCATCGCAAGCGGCGGGGGGGGCGTGGCCACCTCTTCCCGCCCGATCCGTTCATCAGCATCATCAACGGGAGGGGGCGTGTCCACGCCGGTGACGTCATCGACGTCGGCGTCGGGAGGGGGCGTGGCCTCGGAGTGGCACGAGTGCCCCGAGTGTGGGCGGGGCTTCGGCACCTCCCGCGCCCTCAAAGTGCACCGCAGTTACCACGTGGGGCGCAAGAGGCCCCAAGGAGGGGGAGGGGCGGGAGGAGGAGGGGGGGGGGGGGAGACCCCCCCCCCCCCCCCCCCCCCCCCCACCTCCTCCTCCCCCCCTTTCCATTACATCTGCGCCGAGTGTGGGTTGGGGTTCGGGGCGCCGGCCGCTTTGGGGGCCCATAGATGCGAGCATGGGAGGAGGAGGAGGAGGAGCAGCCCCCCATCGCCCCCTATAGGGGACGAGAACCCCGCTGGGCCCCATAGCGAGCCCCATAGCGCCCCACAGCGAAGGGCGGGGGTCCCGCCAGCCCCATTCAGATGCACTGAGTGCGCTGGGGCCTTTGGGTTGGTGGCGGAGCTGCATGAGCACTACATGTTACATGCGAGGGGGGAGCTGTGAGGGGGGAATGGGGGGGAATGGGGGGCTATGGGGTGGGGAATGGGGTGAGGGGGGGAATGGGGGGCAATGGAATAAAGGAGATGGGATGGGGTCAATGGGTGATGTTGTCAATGGGGGGTGATGGCGTCAATGGGGAGGTTATCAATGGGGAGGTTATCAATGGGTGATGCCATCAATGGGTGATGCCATCAATGGGTGACGTCATCAATGGGTGACGGCATCAATGGGTGACGGCATCAATGGGTGACGTCATCAATGGGTGACGGCATCAATGGGTGATGCCATCAATGGGTGACGTCATCAATGGGTGATGGCATCAATGGGTGATGGCGTCAATGGATGGATGACATCATCAATGGGTGATGTCATCAATGGGTGATGTCATCAATGGATGGGTGGTTATCAATGGGGATCATCAATGGAGAGGTTATCAATGGGTGATGTCATCAATGGAGAGGTTATCAATGGGGACGTTATCAATGGGGAGGTTATCAATGGGTGATGGTGTCAATGGGGAGGTTATCAATGGATGACGTCATCAATGGATGACGGCATCAGTGGGTGATGTCATCAATGGGTGACGTCATCAATGGGTGACGGCATCAATGGGTGACGTCATAAATGGGTGATGTCATCAATGGGACACCACTGGTCACATGGGGGGGGGTCATCAATGAAGGCCCTAAAGGGGTTTGTGACGTCACGGAGTGACCTCATCAATAGGGACAATGACGTCAACAAAGGGGGGCGGAGCCATCACTGAGAACCTCAACTCCCATTGGGCGATGACATCGTTGGAGTGACGTCATTGGGGGGAGGGGTGACGTCATAAGCGTGGGTGGGGCTTATATGGGTGATGCTTATCCCCTCCCCCACCCTTTATGACGTCATCCACGTGATGACGTCACACTCAGACCCACCCCCTTAGAGCCAATCAGAACCCATTTTATTGGGGGGGGGTGTCCCATAAATAAGGGCATAAAATGCAAAAGCATCGATTTTTATTGGGGGTTTTGTCCCATTTCTTTGGGTTTTCAACCCAAAATGGGGGGGGGCTCCCCAAAGCTGCCCCATAGCTCTGGGAGGGACCCCCTCTCCCCTCCAGCCCCATAGATTGGGGGGGTCCCTATAGAAGGCACAAGCAGGGAGGCTGAACCATTGCGATTGGAGGGGGGGTCCGGTGCACTGCTGGGAGAGAGGGGAATGGGGACCATAGGGACCCATAGAGACCCCATAGAGCCCCATAGAGACCCATAGAGACCCATAGAGACCCCATAGAGCCCCATAGAGACCCATAGAGACCCCATAGAGACCCATAGAGACCCCATAGAGCCCCATAGAGACCCCATAGTGACCCATAGAGACCCCATAGAGACCCCATAGAGACCCCATAGAGCCCCATAGAGACCCCATAGAGACCCATAGAGACCCATAGAGACCCATAGAGCCCCCTAGAGACCCCATAGAGACCCCATAGAGACCCCATAGAGACCCCATAGAGACCCCATAGAGCCCCATAGAGACCCCATAGAGACCCCATAGAGACCCATAGAGACCCCATAGAGACCCCATAGAGACCCATAGAGACCCCATAGAGACCCCATAGAGACCCCATAGAGACCCATAGAGACCCCATAGAGACCCATAGAGCCCCATAGAGACCCATAGAGACCCCATAGAGACCCATAGAGCCCCATAGAGACCCATAGAGACCCCATAGAGCCCCATAGAGACCCATAGAGACCCCATAGAGCCCCATAGAGACCCATAGAGCCCCATAGAGCCCCATAGCGCCCCCTACCTGCCCCTCACGTGTCTCCCGTTGCAGTGGGGCCGCGCTTGCCCAGGCTCTGTTGGAGCTGCCAGAAGCTCTCCTCCATCTCCTGCAGCGCCCCATAGCGGTGGGGAGGACCCAGAGCGGCTCCCGGCCCCACACTTATGGGTCCCAGCCCCTCTCTATGGGTCCCAGCCCCCTTCTATGGGTCCCAGTCGCTCTCTATGGGTCCCAGTCCCACTCTATGGGTCCCAGCCCCTCTCTATGGGTCCCAGTCCCACACGTATGGGTCCCAGCCCCACACTTATGGGTCCCAGCCCTTCTCTATGGGTCCCAGCCCCACACTTATGGGTCCCAGCCCCTCTCTATGGGTCCCAGTCCCTCTCTATGGGTCCCAGCCCCTCTCTATGGGTCCCAGTCCCACTCTACGGGTCCCAGCCCCCTTCTATGGGTCCCAGCCCCACACTTATGGGTCCCAGCCCCTCTCTATGGGTCCCAGTCCCACTCTATGGGTCCCAGCCCCTCTCTATGGGTCCCAGTCCCACTCTATGGGTCCCAGCCCCTCTCTATGGGTCCCAGTCCCACTCTATGTGTCCCAGCCCATCTCTATGGGTCCCAGCCCCACAGTTATGGGTCCCAGCCCCTTTCTATGGGTCCCAGTCCCTCTCTATGGGTCCCAGTCCTTCTCTATGGGTCCCAGGTCCACTCTATGGATCCCAGCCCCACCCTACGGGTCCCAGCCCCACACTTATGGGTCCATCCCCTCCCAATGGGTCCCAGCCCCACACATCTGGGTCCATCCCCCCCAATGGGTCCCAGCCCCACACATCTGGGTCCATCCCCTCCCAATGGGTCCCAGCCCCACACTTATGGGTCCCAGCCCCACTCTATGGGTCCCAGCCCCTCTCTATGGGTCCCAGCCCCACACTTATGGGTCCCAGCCCCTCTCTATGGGTCCCAGCCCCACACTTATGGGTCCCAGCAGCACTCTATGGGTCCCGGCCCCTCTCTATGGGTCCCAGCCCCACACTTATGGGTCCCAGCCCCACTCTATGGGTCCCAGCCCCACTCTATGGGTCCCAGCCCCACACTTATGGCTCCCAGCCCCCCTCTATGGGTCCCAGCCCCACCTTCAGCCTCAGCAGCGCCTCCTCCAGGCCCCGCAGCTCCTCCCCCACCCTGGCCGCATGGGGCGGGGGCTCCGTGACCCCTAAGTGGGGGGGGGAGGGGCAATGAGCAATGGGGGGGGGGGAGGGGCCCATCCCCCCCTTCCCCCCTCCCCCCCCCTTGTTCCGTACCTGCCCCTCCCCCATCGGGGGCCTCGGTCTCGTCCCGCGGGGGGGGGAGGGGGGAGGGGAGGAGCCGCTTCAGAGCTGCCACTGCGGGGGGGGGAGGGGTTATAGGGGGGTATAGAGGGGTCTATGGGGGGATATGGGGAGATATAGGGGTATATAGGGGGTCTATAGGGTTCTATAGGGGTCTATAGGGGTTATATAGGGGTTTATAGGGGTATACAGGGGTTATATGGGGGTCTATGGGGGTCTATAGGGGTATATATAGGGGTCTATAGGGGTTATATAGAGGTCTATAAGGGTTATATAGGGGTCTAAAGGGGTTTATAGGGGTCTATAGGGGGTCTATAGGGGTTATATAGGGGTCTATGGGGGTATATAGGGGTCTATAGGGGTTACATAGGGGGTATATAGGGGTCTATGGGGGATATATAGGGGTCTACAGGGGTTTATAGGGGTTATATAGGAGTCTATGGGGGTATATATAGGGGGTATATAGGGGGCACATAGGGGGTGTACAGGCATCTATTGGGTTTTAGAGGGGTTAGATAGGGGTCTATAGGGGGTATATAGGTTGTATATAGGGTTCATATAGGGGTATATAGGGGGTATATAGGGGTGTATAGGTGGTATTTAGGGATCTAGAAGGTTATATAGGGGATATATATGGGGGTATATGGGGGAATATGGGTGGTTTGGGGTGATTTGGAGTGATTTGGGGTGATTTTGGGTGGTTTTGGGTGATTTTGGGTCATTTTGGGTGGTTTTGGGGTGTTTTGGGGTGATTTTGGGTGGTTTTGGGGTGATTCTGGGGTCATTTTGGGTGGTTTTGGGTGATTTTGGGGTGATTTTGGGTGGTTTTGGGTGATTTTGGGGTCACTTTGGGTGGTTTTGGGGTGGTTTTGGGTGATTTTGGGGTCATTTTGGGTGGTTTTGGGGTGGTTTTGGGTGATTTTGGGTGGTTTTGGGTGATTTTGGGGTCATTTTGGGTGGTTTTGGGGTGTTTTGGGGTGATTTTGGGGTCATTTTCGGTGGTTTTGGGTGATTTTGGGGTCATTTTGGGTGGTTTTGGGTGATTTTGGGGTCATTTTGGGTGGTTTTGGGGTCATTTTGGGTGATTTGGGGGTCATTTTGGGTGGTTTTGGGGTCATTTTGGGTGATTTGGGGGTCATTTTGGGTGATTTTGGGGTTATTTTGGGTGGTTTTGGGTGATTTTGGGTCATTTTGGGTGATTTTGGGGTCATTTTGGTGGTTTTGGGTGATTTTGGGGTCATTTTGGGTGATTTTGGGGTGATTTTGGGTGATTTTGGGGTGATTTTGGGTGGTTTTGGGGTCATTTTGGGTGATTTTGGGGTGATTTTGGGTGGTTTTGGGTGATTTTGGGGTCATTTTGGGGTCATTTTGGGTGGTTTTGGGTGATTTTGGGGTCATTTGGGGTGATTTTGGGGTGATTTTGGGTGGTTTTGGGTGATTTTGGGGTCATTTTGGGTGGTTTTGGGTGATTTTGGGGTGATTTTGGGTGTTTCGGGGCTGTTTTGGGGCCGTTTCAGGGGGTTTTGGGGCTCTCACCTCTCTGCAGAGCAGCGGCCGCCAGCCCCCCCTCCCCGGCCAAGGGGGGGGCAGTGCCCAGCACCGGGACCTCTGGGGGCAGAGACCCCATAGAGACCCCATAGAGACCCATAGAGACCCATAGAGACCCATAGAGACCCATAGAGACCCCATAGAAAACCCATAGAGACCCCATAGAGACCCCATAGAGACCCATAGAGACCCCATAGAGACCCCATAGAGACCCATAGAGACCCATAGAGACCCATAGAGACCCATAGAGACCCATAGAGACCCATAGAGACCCCATAGAAAACCCATAGAGACCCCATAGAGACCCCATAGAGACCCAGAGACACCCATAGAGACCCCATAGAGACCCATAGAGACCCATAGAGACCCCATAGAGACCCATAGAGACCCCATAGAGCCCCATAGAGACCCATAGAGACCCCATAGAGACCCATAGAGCCCCATAGAGACCCATAGAGACCCATAGAGACCCATAGAGACCCCATAGAGACCCCCATAGAGACCCCATAGAGACCCCATAGAGACCCATAGAGACCCCATAGAGACCCATAGAGACCCCATAGAGACCATAGAGCCCCATAGAGACCCATAGAGACCCATAGAGACCCCATAGAGACCCATAGAGACCCATAGAGACCCCATAGAGACCCCATAGAGACCCCATAGAGCCCCATAGACCCCCACTCACCATCCAGCGTCTCCTTTGCCCCTCCCCCATTCTCTGCCTCTCTGTGGGGGAAGGGAGGGGTCAGAGAAAAAGACCACCCAAGACCCCAAAATCCCCCTTTTTTACCCCAAACCCTTCTTTGAACCCAAAATTCCCTTTTTTTACCCCAAAAAACCCTTTGGGCCCCAAAATCCCCCTTTTTTACCCCAAAAATCCCTTTGGACCCCAAAATCCCCCTTTTTTACCCCAAACCCTTCTTTGAACCCAAAATTCCCTTTTTTTACCCCCAAACCCCCTTTTGACCCAAAATCCCCCTTTTTTACCCCAAAACCCCTTTGGACCCAAAATCCCCCTTTTTTACCCCAAAAAATCCCTTTGAACCCAAAATCCCCCTTTTTTACCCCAAACCCCCTTTGGACCCCAAAATTCCCTTTTTTAACCCCAAAACTGCTATGAACCCAAAATCCCCCTTTTTTACCCCAAAAAATCCCTTTGAACCCAAAATCCCCCTTTTTTACCCCAAACCCCCTTTGGACCCCAAAATTCCCTTTTTTAACCCCAAAACTGCTATGAACCCAAAATCCACCTTTTTTACACTCAAAACCCCTTTTTTACCCCAAAAACCCCCTTTGGACCCCAAAATCCCCTTTTTTTACCCCAAAAACCCCCTTTGGACCCCAAAATCCCCTTTTTTTACCCCAAAAACCCCCTTTGGACCCCAAAATCCCCATTTTTTTACCATCCCCCCCCCCATACTCACTCGAGGGGGGTGGGGGTGGGGGTCCCGCCCCTCCCCCCTTTCCCACGGGGGGTCACAGGGAGGGGGAGGGCTCCGGCGGTCTCATTGATGAGGTCACACCAGCTGGGGGAGGGGCAGAGCCTGAGCCCCCATAGGGAACAATGGGGCCCCCATAGACCCCAATGGGCCCCCCATAGGGAACAATGGGACCCCCATAGGACACAATGGGACCCCCATAGGGAACAATGGACCCCCCATAGGGAACAACGGGCCCCCCATAGGGAACAATAGGACCCCCATAGGGAACAATGGGGGCTCCATAGGGAACAATGGGCCCCCCATAGTGAGCAATGGGCCCCCCATAGTGAGCAATGGGACCCCCATAGGCAACAATGGGACCCCCATAGGGAATAATTGCCCCCCCATAGGGAACAATGGGACCCCCATAGGGAACAATGGGACCCCCATAGGGAACACAATGGGACCCCCATAGGGAACAATGGGCCCCCCATAGGGAACAATGGACCCCCATAGGACACAATGGGACCCCCATAGACCCCAATAGGACCCCCATAGGGAACAATGGACCCCCATAGGGAACAATGGGCCCCCCATAGGACACAATGGGCCCCCCATAGACCCCAATGGGGACCCCCATAGGACACAATGGACCCCCCATAGGACACAATGGGCCCCCCATAGACCCCAATGGGGCCCCCCATAGGACACAATGGGACCCCCATAGACCCCAATGGGCCCCCCATAGACCCCAATGGGGCCCCCCCAGCCCCACGTCTTCCTCTCGGCCACCGTCTGCGCCCCCAGTTCGTAGATCTGGGCCCCATTGTCCCAGCTGATGATGACATAGAAGGCCTTGGGGTCTGGGGGGGCAAAAAGAGGCCAAAATCCCCCTTTTTCACCCCAAAATCGCCCTTTTTTACCCCAAAATCGCCCTTTTTTACCCCAAAATCGCCCGTTTTCACCCCAAAATCGCCCTTTTTTACCCCAAAATCACCTTTTTTCACCCCAAAATTGCCCTTTTTCACCCAAAAATCGCTGTTTTTACCCAAAAATCGCCTTTTAACCCCAAAATTGCCCTTTTTTGCCCCAAAATCGCCTTTTTTCACCCCAAAAATCACCCTTTTCACCCCCAAATCACCCTTTTTCACCCCAAAATTGCCTTTTTCACCCCAAAATCGCCTTTCAACCCCAAAATCGCTTTTTTTGCCCCAAAATCTCCTTTTTTCACCCCAAAATCGCCTTTTTTCACCCGAAAATCGCCTTTTTTCACCC
Organism: Neopsephotus bourkii; assembly: GCF_033783945.1. Classification (NCBI taxonomy): domain Eukaryota; kingdom Metazoa; phylum Chordata; class Aves; order Psittaciformes; family Psittacidae; genus Neopsephotus; species Neopsephotus bourkii. The sequence goes on from NW_026900883.1 coordinate 22,884, forward strand.
CCAAATACCTTTTTTACCCCAAAATCGCCTTTTTTCACCCCAAAATTACCTTTTAACCTCAAAATCACCTTTTTTTGCCCCAAAATCGCCTTTTTTCACCCCAAAATCACCCTTTTCACCCCAAAATCACCCTTTTTCACCCCAAAATTGCCCTTTTTCACCCCAAAATCGCATTTTTCACCCCAAAATTGCCATTTTTCACCCCAAAATCGCCCTTTTTCACCCCAAAATTGCCTTTTTTCACTCCACAATTGCTTTTTCACCCCAAAATCGCCCTTTTCACCCCAAAATCACCCTTTTTCACCCAAAAATCGCCTTTTTCCCCTCCAAAATCAGCCTTTTTCACCCCCAAATCATCCCCTTTTTACCTCAAATCACCAATTTATCTCCCACCCCCCTTTTTTCCCAAAACCAACCCTTTTTACCCAAACCCCCCTCTTTTTACCCCCAAACCGCTCTTTTTTTACCCAAAATAACCAATTTTCACCCAAAACCCACCTCTTTTTACCCTAACCCACTCCTTTTTACCCAAAATAACCAATTTTTACCCTCAAATCCCCCCTTTTTACCCCAAAATCACCCCTTTTTACCCCAAATAACCAATTTTTACCCTCAAATCCCCCCTATTTACTCCCAAGCCGCTCCCCTTGTACCCCATTAAGCCCCTCCCCTTGTCCCCCGAAGCCCCTCCCCTCGCTCTCCCATTGGTGAGGTGTGCCCTCTGAAGTGCTCTCTTGGAAGCCTCTTCCCTCCCCTCTCTGATCTTTGCCTCCCACCCTTCTGCTCCCTCTCTCTCTCGCCAAGATGCTGAACGTGTCCTCCAGACATCTTCAGAACTAGATGAATACAGGGTA
>NW_026900885.1:0-2426 GCF_033783945.1 Neopsephotus bourkii
AGTACGCGTTACTCTCAGAACCCAGTGCTCTCAGTACGCGGTGCTGTAAGTACACTGTGCTCTTAGTACAAAGTGCTCTTAGTACCCAGTGGTCTCAGTACCTGGTGCTCTCAGTAGCCAGTGTTCTCAGTACGCGGTGCACTCCTTACCCGCTGCTCTCAGTACCTGGTGCTCTCCTGCCCGGTGCTCTCAGTACCCAGTGCTCTCACTACACTGTGCTCTCAGTACGCTGTACTCTCAGTACAAAGTGCTTTCAGTAACCAGTGCTCTAAGTACACGCTGCTCTCCTTAACCGGTGCTCTCAGTACCCAGTGCTCTCAGTACGCAGTATTCTCAGTACCCGGTGCTCTCCGTATGCGGTGCTCTCCTTACCCGGTGCTCTCCGTAGGCAGTGCTCTCAGTACGTGTTGCTCTCAGTACCCAGGGCTCTCAGTACCCGGTGCTCTCAGTACGCAGTGCTCTCAGTAACCAGTGCTCTCAGTACGCGGTACTCTCAGTACCCAGTGCTCCTAGTACCCGGTGCTCTCAGCACCCGGGCCTCATCGTACGCAGTGCTGTCAGTACACAGTGCGTTCAGTACCCGGTGCTCTCAGGTTGCGGTGCTCTCCTTACGTGGTGCTCTCAATACGTGGTACTCTCAGTACCCAGTTCTCTCAGTACATTCTCCTCTCAGTACCCAGTGCTCTCATTACCCATTGCTCTGAGTACCCATTGCTCTCAGTACCCGGTGTTCTCAGGACGCGGTGCTCTCCTTATGCGGTGCTCTCAGTACGCGGTACTCTCAGTACACAGTGCTCTTAGTACCCGGTGCTCTCACTACCCGGTGCTCTCTGCACGCAGTGCTCTCAGTACACGGTACTCTCAGTACCCAGTGCCCTCAGTACCCGGTGCTCTCAGTACCCGGTGCTCTCAGTACCCAGTGCTCTAAGTACCCGGTGCTCTCAGTACCTACTGCACTCAGTGCCCAGTGCTCTCAGCACACGGTGCTCTCAGTACCCAGTGCTCTCAGTACACGGTGCTCTTAGTACCCATTGCTCTCAGTACCTGGTGATCTCAGTACGCAGTGCTCCCAGTACCCAGTGCTCTCATTACCCAGTGCTCTCAGTACCCGGTGCTCTCAGTACACAGTGCTCTCAGTACAATCTCCTCTCAGTACCCGGTGCTCTCAGTACCCAGTGCTTTCAGTACGCGGTGCTCTCAGTACCCGGTGCTCTTAGTACCCAGTGCTCTCAGTACACTTTGCTCTCCGCATGTGGTGCTCTCAGTACCCGGTGCTCTCCGTACACAGTGCTCTCAGTACCCAGTGCTCTCAGTACCCGGTGCTCTCAGTACCCGGTGCTCTCAGTACACGGTGCTCTCAGTACCCGCTGCTCGCAGTATGCTGTGCTCTCAGTACCCGGTTCTCTCAGTGCCCAGTGCTCTCAGTACCCAGCACACTCAGTACGCGGTGCGCTCAGTACCCAGTGCTGTCTGTACCCAGTGCTCTTATTACCCAGTGCTCTCACTACTCGGTGCTCTTAGTACCCCTTTCTTTCAGTACCCGGTGATCACAGTACGCGATGCTCTCAGTGCCCAGTGCTCTCATTACCCAGTGCTATCAGTTCCCGGTGCTCTCAGAACCCAGTTCTCTCAGTACAATCTCCTCTCAGTACCCGGTGCTCTCAGTACCCAGTGCTTTCAGTACGCGGTGCTCTCAGTACAAGGTGCTCTTAGTACCCAGTGCTCTCAGTACACTTTGCTCTCCGCACGTGGTGCTCTCAGTACCCGGTGCTCTCCGTACACAGTGCTCTCAGTACCCAGTGCTCTCAGTACCCGGTGCTCTCAGTACCCGGTGCTCTCAGTACGCGGTGCTCTCAGTACCCGGTGCTCGCAGTATGCGGTGCTCTCAGTACCCGGTTCTCTCAGTGCCCAGTGCTCTTAGTGCCCAGTGCTCCCAGTACCCGGTGTTCTCAGTACCCAGTGCTATGAGAACGCGGTGCTCTCCTTACCTGCTGCTCTTAGTACCCTGTGCTCTCCATACGCACTACTCTCAGTACACCGTGCTCTCAGTACCCGGTGCCCTCATTACGCTGTGCTCTCAGTACCCAGTGCTCTCAGTATGTGGTGCTCTCAGTACCCGGTGCTTTCAGTACCCAATGCTCTCAGTACCCGGTGCTCTCAGTACAGGGTGCTCTTAGTACCCATTGCTCTCAGTACCCGGTGCTGTCAGTACACGGTGCTCTTAGTACATATTGCTCTCAGTACCCGGTGCTCTCAGTATGTGGTGCTCTCAGTACCCGGTGCTTTCAGTACCCAATGCTCTCAGTACCCGGTGCTCTCAGTACAGGGTGCTCTTAGTACCCATTGCTCTCAGTACCCGGTGCTCTCAGTACACGGTGCTCTTAGTACCCATTGCTCTCAGTACCCGGTGCTCTCAGTACCCTGTG